>NC_039358.1:181945547-181955450 GCF_003573695.1 Papaver somniferum
GGGGGGGGGGGGAGTATTACTAGTTTAGGAATGAGTATTGCTTTGAGCAGTATTCTTAGTTTAGGTAATATACCTAGAAAGGAAATTAGTCATACAAAAGGAAATAGATTCCTAAGACGTTTGGGAAACCAAACCTATAAATAGGGATGTTTAGCTCATAACTAAACATAGCTAGCTAGTGTGTTCTTGTGATAGACGTACACACAGAATTCTAGGCACAGAAAACCTAGAGAAAGCTTGGAACAAACTTGTGCAAGCTTAGCAAACAGTTTAAGGTTAATCCACTGTTAGAGAAGATTGTGAGCGTAACAAAAAGAGAATTGTAATCGTTTTCTTGTTCATAATCTAGAGAAGATATATTTCTTCGAATTATTACTTGTGTTCTGTGTTCTTCTAAGTTTCTCGTCTATTATTATTCTGAATTCCGCCTTTATAGTAATAGCTACCAAGGTACAGAGATCATACGTATCACCGAAAATACCTTATCTTTTGAATCTTCGCCCCTTCTTTATTTCTGAACAGAAAAAAAAAAAAAAAAAAGTCCCTGAACCATCAGCAGCAGCCACCGATGGGGGATTAAGAGTTTGGTAAGGGTTTGGTGTCGAGAAAAGAGGGTAAACCAACTGGTGCTACTGCTTGTTTTGATATAGTTGTTAAAAAATGAGAAAGAAAAATCAGATCGAAGAACTGGGAAGAATTCAAAGCTTCTACCATTGAGTCTTGATGTTAAACGAGGAACTTATGGAGATTTTAGCCGAGAGAAGACCTTTTCATTGATGATTTGAGAGGGGTAGCGGATGATTAAGGGTTCTGGTATAGAATTACAAGTTGGGTTTCATGTCAATTTGCAATTAATGGATGATTAGGGTTCTGATGAGGAATTGTCTTGAACTGAAACTGCAAACGAATGGAAGAATCGTCGTTGTTTCGATCGATTCACAACAACTAAATACAGATTCTTTGACCTGGTGGTATTAATCAAGTTAGGGTTGTTGCAGATATTTACGAATGGGTTGGTGTTGGAATCTCTGGTAGTATGAATCTAGTTGGGTTTCATCTGCAGTAGATGGGGAATTGGTTGGTGGCTGAATCTGTGGTGATTTGAGTGAAGTTTTAGCAATTGCAGTTAAGAAATCAATTGAGATCCTTGATTAAGTACAGTGCAACTCGTGCCTACTGTTGTTGTTAAAAAGATCAAAGTAAAGATGATTTCACCTGCAAAATAGATTAAAAGGTTAAGTTTTCTTTTTACTTTTCCAATTTCGATATTAATTACTCGGATTTGGTTGTTCTGGAGAAAAAGATTTATGAAAAAACTCCCACAAAAACTAGGGTTATTCCTGAGAAGATTTCAATCTTCTTCTTCAGTTTTTAAACCATTTTTGAATCTGAGTATGGATTCGTACTGCAAAAATCTT
Organism: Papaver somniferum; assembly: GCF_003573695.1. Lineage (NCBI taxonomy): Eukaryota > Viridiplantae > Streptophyta > Magnoliopsida > Ranunculales > Papaveraceae > Papaver > Papaver somniferum. The sequence goes on from NC_039358.1 coordinate 181,946,966, forward strand.
ATATTGCAAACCCATTTGAATTTTTGAAAAAGCAATACAACTGACCTGGTGTTCTTCATCCTCTATCGGAGTAGGCAGCATAGGAAATGACAATGACATTTTTAGACCTTTAGAACTGTTAATCTCATGTAGAAGATGAGGGTATTTTCGGATAGAGAAGCTCCACGTGTATATTTAGGTCCACCTGTACAAAGCTGGAGACTCAACTAACTTTCCTTGGACGGAATATGTAACGAGTGGAGGTTTCACTAATTTTATCCTTGTAGGGGAGGTAACTCAAATTATGATCTTCGCCAGGGGAGGTAACGCAAATGTAAAGTTTAGAGCACAAGAGCATTAATATTCATGAAAAATGTTTTATCATTAAATGCTTGATAATTCTGGAGCATAGCTCAACAAGGAATTCTAGCACTCTTTTAATTGGAATCACAGAGAATACGTAAAGGTTACAATAGGAGAAATATTATAGCCCATCACTTGTAAGTACTATTTGAACCAAATAATATACCTGTTACACAACAATCCTTATCCAGCGGGATTTATATGGATAAGGTTCCAATATTTGTGCGTACTTTGCACATGGGTGAGCCGTACGCTCACCATAGGAATCATGATGCGTCTGCCTTTGTTTTACCTCTTTCTTTTGCTAATAAAGTCCTTTTGGGACACAAAAAATAATCATAGAAATTACTATCATCATGAAATAAGACAAGATTAGAACCTTTACTTGAGGTTAATTGTCTGGAAGATGAAAGTTTATCAATAAGATATTTATATCATGTAATGATCAAATTTATGTTAGCTTCTTGAATTGTTTCATTGATGAAAACATCAATTTTCTCAGTAGCTGCATGAGTACTCTTGCAAACCCGTAACTGTGACGGTTTCTCAGAGTTCTTTTTTAACCGATTTTGCATACTACCTTTTTGACTTGTTCGAATATTCGTGGACCATGAAAGACTAACATTCCTAGAAGCAGATTTGCTTGAATGTGTTTTCAACCCAAGTGGTTTAGACATACGAATATCAGTCACACCTTACAAAATTAAATCTAAGTGTTTTGGAGAAGGCCGAACTGATAGTTTTCCAACCTCAGTTTACATTTTGTTTGAACATGTCCTTTAGTGTGAATAGAAGCACACTTTCTGAGTTTCATTAAAATCAGAATAGGTAGTTTTATCATACTCGTCTTATAAAGAACATTTTCACGTTGGAGACACAATTTTTTCTTGGTCAGATAATTTTAACTGATCATCTCATGTCAAAGTAATAGTACTTTGTTTATCAGTTTCTGACTGCAATTTTGTTAGCATATCATGAACAACAAGTGTTCTTACTTTTTCTAACTCATCGCCTTGTACAGAAGCTATCTTCATGATAGTTTCTTTGGATTCACTATCGCAACGTGGAGTAGACTCAACAACCGTTCAATTTCCAAGGCATTATCTTTAAGTTTAGCCTTGAATGAAAGAATATTCGATTTCATTTTGGCATGTTCTTCAAGAAAAATCCTTGTTTTGGAATCATGCTCGGAAATGATATTAATGAGAGTATTGACCTTGTGTTTCATCCGATTGACCTCGGAAGACTGAAATCCTACATGTTTTAAAATTTCAGTACTTTTTTCCCGTTCTACTTCTGAGTCAGACTCATCAGTAAGATAAGGGATAACACTTATCAATATTACATTGTTTTACGGGAACATAATGTTCATCTATAAGAGAGTTTGAAAATTCAGACTCTTCTAAAGAATCCATAACAATAGTGTTCTCCAAACTGGTGGTACGTTTATCAGAGAGTGCACTCTTGTCCATATAGTCAGACTGCTTCAAACACGGACTTATTAGGTCTTAAACGTGTTTGCCTGCTCTGATACCAATTGAAAACGCGGGGGTACCAAAATACACCACCAACTTTTTCTTAGACAACCTGTATGGACAAACTTAAATACAATTCCAAGAGTTCAACTTAATAAATCTCAATTAAGGAATAATATTTAGAGTTATATCTCTTTCTCTCACAATCAGAAAGTTTATAGAGACTAGTCTGTGAACCTGATTTACGTGTGAGAGTGCTTGGATTCAATGCCATAATCAATTGTGAAGACATCCACTGAAACGGTGAGAAAGGAGTTGAGATGAGAAAGAAAGCTGAGGATTTGGGTGAAGCAATGGAAAAGCTTTAATGGATAGTGGCTCATTTGTTCAAGCCTGGGATGATTTTATCAGGACTTTGATGATGTGGAGTGAAGATATCACACATTGTTAATCCGCGTCATACTTGTATGACTGGAAGTTATGATGATTGAATAAACAACACTTACAAAGTAACAATTAAAAACTGATGCTTCATGTAAGTTCACACTAGTGAGAGATTTTTGAGTGCAGCGGATTCTGTATGCTGTGGAGATTTGCGTTGTCTATTATTGTGCAAGGCTCCAGCTCCTTCTAATGTCTGATGAATCCTGAACACCAAGATGTAGGACGGTATAATTTTTCTTTTCTCATCTTGTTAAGAAGACCTCAAAATTTACGGGATCATTTTCACATCGCTCTTCAAGAACCTTCATTTAACTGTAGACCACTCCCCAATTCTCTAGTTCTCTAAAACGCTTCAATTTATCATCCATGACTTCTAGGTTTTTTCTATCATTTAACTGTAGACCACTCCCAGTCTTTTTTTTTATATATATATATATATATATATTAAAAAAAAAAAAAACATTACAGTATTTCAACTATGCGCTCAACTGTGAAGCGAACTTGACTGTCTCCTTCACTACCCTCTGAGGATCCTTAGTTAGTTGATAAAGTCCTGGATCGTCTTATGCAGGGGTGATGTTATGTGAACTAATCCTAGGGTAACCTGTAAACTAGGAAGATGTACCTGAACTACTTCTCAACTTGTTTACATGGACAATAGAAAGTAAATTAATGCAAAATTACTAACTCACCAGTTTTCTTATTAACCCATGGAAGAAGACTATCATCTTTTTTTCTTTTATTATCATATTTTCTGGTAACTACCATGCGTTTGGGTGTTCATAGAATTACATGAAAGGCGTTGGTAGTATTCCCTCGTGTATATATAAAAGCTAAAGTCTTGCTTTAACAGATTTTGTACCAGGAATTTGCAATGCATCATAATGGCCAAAACCATGATAGAGAACTCTAATTGGATCATCTTTTCCCCCATAATACTCTTGACCATACTCGGCTATACTTATCAGGCCTCCAGCATTCCCATCAAACATGTACACAGTGATTGGCATCCTACAGATGCTTTGGTCATCAGTACAAAAACTTATCATTATTTTTAATAAGCTTATAAGAAAAGGTAAAAGAAAATAAAATTTATTGTTGTTGATGATGTTAATTAGTATTTATTACTATAATAAAATTATTTTGTTTTTTTAAAGGTAAAACAAAATAAAATTTAAAAAGGGACAATGGTCATGTAAATGATTTACCTATCACCTTAGGTTGATTAAGTTATTAGACATGGGAAGAGAATTATAGAACATATGGGTTCAATTTTATATTCTATATATTCACTTTATCTTGCTCACTTGTAAATCCTCTATTAGAAAAGATAAAATGTATGAATTTAGAAAATAAAGAATTGAACCTACATATTTTATCATTTCAACCAGAGCAATGTCCTAGATAAGTTGTGAGCCCAAAAAGAAACAAATAAACTAGAAGGATATACTAACCGGAGAACATGTGAGGCCATAAACAACTCAGGCTCGCCACCCCACACATGAGGCTTTCTAATCTGTGAAATATATGTGTCGAAATCACCTTCCACAAACCTGTGCGGATTCCATCAGATAAATGCAGAGTGAAAATGATATTCAGGTATTACATTGCACAAGGTCCTGATTTCATAAATTCCTAATAGCATCCAAGCTATGTAAAAAGACTGACGGACTCCACATTAATAGCTTTGTGAACCCAAGAGTACAGTTCTAATGCCTTCCACTTTTCAACTATATATACCATATACACTTACCATTCTGTTTCTTCTCGTCTTCTAACAAACTCATCCGCTACCTGCACAAATTCGACGCACACAGATAAGCACTTGCAATTTTGATTGCGCATTGAAGTCATTTAAACGAACCATAATGCTGAAACCTGGACCCTGTTAGAGGAACACAGTGCACTTGGAAAATAATGTTCATCAATATATTGTGTGTATAATAGACACACACATATGATATAGGAGGGAGGGGGTCAAGAGATACATGGTTAATCTAACTTTTTACAAGGTGTGGCAGAAAGAGAATCATAGTGACCAATCTTGCACTAGACGCGCCATCCCTGCATGGGGAAGCGCAAATATGCTAATTTAACTCGTATGCCATTACATAAAACTTTATCCAAATGTATGGAGATTCCATAAGAAACTTCAACCGTTTATCCAACTAGTAGACTGAGAGTTCACTTAGCACCAGGGACCATATTCCCAGGATTTAAGGGGGGTATCCCTCAATAATGGATGTAAAGATTTTATTAGCAACCACGCAAGCACAACCGTTAATCTAATAAATCTGGAAGGAGGGACTAGGGGCAACAACTTTTGGGAGTAAACTACTCAAATATAGACCTTAATAAAGGTAAGTATACATACTCTGGCACGCAAGTCATCTGCCAATTCTTTCTGGAGGATCTCATTTGGAGATGGTTTTCCAGAACGCACACAAGCTCCATGAGCCACGGAACGGAACAAACATCTACCATCTCCTGGTATACCTGCAAAAGATGCAGTAAGTATTTACATTAAAATCACATACAACTGAAATCTGACTCACTTAGCTAATCCATTCTACTCAAGAAGACTTCTATGAATCAAAAAGGAAGATACAAGACTCCCACAAGTCATTTTTAAGAGGAACACTGCAAAACATTATCAGGATAATAAGACACCTGTGCAGAAAAAAAGGGTCCTCACCAGTTATAGAAAAATCAGAGTACACCTTTTTTCCGTGGGAAGAGGACAGGTCACATTCATCCTTTTCAGTATTCTCATCCTTAGATGCTTCAGCATATACTGGCTTTGAACTTGAAAAGCAAACTAATGTCCCCAATAGGCCAGTAGAGGCAGCTCCACACACCCAACTCGCGTGTCCTCTTTTCCACCTAGTTTTGGTAACCATTTCTTGTTTGGGCAATGACAATGTCAAACTTGTGTTTTCACATGGCAATGACATCCCAAAACAACAGGTTTGGCTTCCCGTACTACTTAGAAGACTCTTGACAATTACAGATTTTGACTTCCTCCTATGTTTTGAGAAGCTAAAAACAGAACTGCATCCTTGAAAAGCTTGAGAGGCATTGGTAGATGAACCAGATAATCCACGGGAGATGGTCAAAGATGCATATTTTGGTTGAAATTCAGCAGAATGGAAGTACGAGCAGCTGGCATTCGATGGTAAACAGGACACAACATTACGGACATGTGCACCCATTTGCTTCGCAGCACGCTCTGTTAGGAGAGTGACTTGTTTTGCGGATACAATGATATGAGAGCAAGCTATCATGTCAGCATCCACCGAGTCTGCAGCTGATCAAACCAATCCTCAACAAATTAAAGATCAATTATTTGTAACAAAAATAAATATCTTTTGTTAAAATATTTATTAGCTAAAAGCAAAGACGGTATTTCTTGAACTTTTTTACATGTCAAGAAACCTTAGAACACACCTTCCCATGCATATCATAATCTAAAAACAATAATTTAGTTTGGTAACATTGATATATTGTTAGAAACATGTCAAAACCATATGTAGTACAACTTCACTAATCTATTATCTACTGTAGAATACCTTAAATAAATAAATAAAAGAAAGAAAAAAAAAAATCATGCTCTCCAACTTAGTTTATCATACTATTACCGATCAAAAAAAAAAAAGCTTAGTTTATCATATTTCTTATTTTTCTTGCATCTAGCAATTGTAATTCCCACTAAAACTACAAATATGTGCATTACATATATTCTGTCTCACTTACTTTAATTTCTAACTGAATGAATCCAAAGAAAACTACTAAATGGATGAACTCGTCAACCAAAATGTCCGTCATAGAGCGGAACAGCAGCAGCTATCCAACAAATCAGAAACATTTCCTATTGGTAGGTCTAAAGTTTTTCGTAATTAAAGACCTAAAAAGGTAAACCCTAGAAATGGATGAAAATGTAAGAATTTTTGAAGAAGAAGTAACGAATTACCTGCGAGAAAGACAATGGTTTGAGTGTTGGTTAAGATTAACGAACAATTTTACGTCTTCGTCTCGATTATGCAGAGATTTCTTCAATTTGGTGTTCAATTTTCGAACATTAGATGTTTGGCGTAATGACTAATGACACGAGATATAAAGTAAAAACCCCGCCCGAAGTACACACACGTTACCTTTTCGTCTAAGGGGAAAAAACCGTTCACTCCAACAAGTATCAAAAAGTACACATTAGTTCATCCCAAATTAACTAGGTACTATAATTTAGTCCAAAAATTATTTAAAATATAGAAAATACATATATAACCTTCCTGATTTATAATTTAGTCCAAATATTTGCTGCACAGTTAGTACTTCTTTTTTTAATAGGAAATAAGAATTTTATTTCTTTAACTTAAAATTTTAGTACAAAGTTTCTCATTTACGAGATCTCTTAGCCATACAGGCAACTCAGTTTCCCAAGTTATATCATTGCTACTAACTCTACCATCTTTGGCAAGATTATCTGCCACTGAATTAGTACTTCTTGGCACATAAGTGCATTCCTAACTTGAAAAGTTTTTAAGCAGATCTAAACAATCTAAAATGACGGCATTATTTGTCCATCCTATAGTGCCTATAACACCTTTTATTGCCTTTACTACATTAAGAGAATCACCCTCTAGGTGCAGGTGCTGAACATTGACTAGTCTTGCATGCTTGATAGCTTCATATGCCGCCAGTACCTCAGCTTGCTCCTCATCAGCAACTACTCCCTTCTTGCTCCATGCTCCTGCAACATTACCTGCATCATCAACCATAATTAGTCATATGCCCATAGATTTATCAACTTTAAGAAAAGAAGCATCAAAGTTGATCTTTTGGAATCCAGCTTTTGGAATTTTCCATCTTGTCTCTATTCTAGAAGCTGTCAGATTAGCATTCTGAACTACTTGTTTGCTTAAGTGATCATTCCATTCAGTCTTTTCCTTCTGAATCTGTCCCACTATTCTCGTAACCTGCAGTTCAGTATTTTCAAACACAAATGAACATCTGGCTTTCCAGATGTTCCATAAAGTCATACCTGCATAAATTATTAACTTGTTCATATCATTATTACTATTAAACCAGCTAGCTATCCAGTTTTTCAGATTATTATCTCCAAGCAAACCTGCAAAATTACTTTCCATGGCTTCCCAGATTTCTCTTGAAACAGGAGAATTTAAGAGTAGGTGATCAACAGATTCAGGCACAGATTTACATAAAGGACAAAGATCATCAATGTTATGGGCATGCTTAGACAGTCTTTCATTAACATGCAAGCAATTATGCACACATTTCCATATTTAGGTGGCAATTTTGCTTTCCAAAATTTTAACCAAGGAAAGTTTAGTTGTTCAGCACAGTACACAACATCATTACCTGCTTCATTAATCACTCTGTAAGCAGATTTTACAGAAAATAGACCATTTTTAGTTGGAATCCACCTTAGCTTATCTTTCCCTGATATTGGAATTCTAATCTTTTTTATTTTTTCAATAGTGTCAGCATCAAACAAAATATTAAGCAAATCTAGATTCCAAACTTTTTGTCCCTGCAACATTAATTGGTCCACAGTTTCCATATTGTTTGATCTAAACCTATTACTGACTCTTTGGTTCAAGTCAGGCACCCATTTATCATCACATATAGACACACTTTTACCATCTCCTATTTCCGAACAACAATGGGCTCTAATGACCTGAAGACCCATACAGATTCCTTTCCAGATATAGGAACCATTTTCATAGACACAATGCAAAAGGTTGGAGTTATGAAAATACTTATGCTCTAAAAATTTTACCCAAGGAGCATCAGGTTCATGAAGCATCCTCCAAGCAAGTCTAGCAAGCAAGGCAACATCCAAAAAAAATGACTCAGGATGTCAGCAATTTTAAATAATATAAAAAAACGGTCTGCGAGTTATAACCCCAAAGGTGTCACTATCCATCCACAAAAAACCCATCAAAACAAAAGTAACACAAAAACCCCATCAACACAAAAGTAACACAAAAACACCAAAGAATTTGATGAAACATCGTAGAATTTGATGAAACCAATTTTGAAACTTGGGGTTTTTGTATCAATTTGTAAAAATTTGGGGCTTTTTGTATTAATTTTGTTTAAGATGGAGTTTTAATGGATCCCAAAATTTGAATGGGGTTTTTTTACCAAAAGTTTGGTCACCTTGGATTTTTATGACTAGATTTAAAAAAAAAAAAAAAAAAAAC
>NC_039358.1:181955472-181990387 GCF_003573695.1 Papaver somniferum
GTCACCTTGGATTTTTATGACTAGATTTAAAAAAAAAAAAAAAAAAAGCTTATCTTTCGAACCGTTACTCCAAAATTCGCAAACTTCATATATGCGGAAAGCTCTTTCCGAGAGCTACAAAAAGAGTACCCATATGACTATATGATTCTCATTTTAAGAAAATCCTAGTTTACATTGGTGTACAAACATGTACACATCTGCAAAAATCCAGAAAATCCAAAGACAAACAAGGTGCACCAGTTTGTTCACCACATACAACTTGAATCGTCCATCCAAGCACCAGTAACGCTATCCATATATTAAATAAACATAACATGGAAACTCAAATGGATTTGAACCATTAACCTCCACAAACCTTGTGATAGTCTTGGGCGCTCTACCATTTTGAGCTTATGAGTCCCTAAAAATAAGCAATAAAAAGAATCAACATACGCACAGTAACAAAGTTTAGGTGGCAATTTTGTTTTCCAAAATTTTAACCAAGGAAAGTTTAGTTGTATACCCATGTGTACAAGTCCATATCCAAGGACATTATCAAACAACATGTGTACAACTATACAATTACCAAGAACAACTATAGTGTACAATAATGTATATATGATTTTTCTAGATATCATGTGAAACAAAAGTAAAATAAGGTTCTACCGAGAATGAATATGCTTTATCCCAAAAGAAACTTTTTGTAGATATATTGTCCATCCCCCGCTGAATCTAACAATCTACTACTTCATGCACTCACGATTCTAACAAAGTGCTTACTTTGACAAGTACGTCTTGTTTCCTTATATTGAGTATTCAAATAAGTATTGTGCATAACTAACAATTTAGAAAAGCATACATGCCACTATTTATAAATCTGACATAAATATGTGGTTTTTCCTTCTTGTGATATGAAGGCTACTTTAGGTGCACTTCGCCAAATAGAGTACATGTGAAATTTCTTAAGTTTTTCTAGGATATACCATGGTGTACAACTATGTACACACCTATAAACATCAACTGAAGTTTGGAATGGAGTTACTAACCAAATGAAGAAGTTCTTGTGCTTTAAAATCAACTGAATATTCTCTCGCCTACGGTCCTCTAAACAATAATGTACTACTGCACCTCGTCTAAAACCTGCAAAATCATTACAACAATAAATATTAGGCATATGTAAACGACCACGATGACTGTAAATATGCTCTGATTCATAGTACGCTGCAATTTTAGCAACTCATTACTATAAATATGGGGTGCACGTAAAGGACCACAATGACTCACAACATTCTTATAAAATCTAAACCAAGATGATCAAGAATCAACCAAAATCAATATGCTAGCAAATATTTTAGCCTTAATGAGAGAAGCTAATCTGTTGTAAGATTGTTTCACACGAAAGAGACTAAACTGCAATCTTGTGACTAGGAAATTACCTTTCATGTGTATGGACATCGAATAGAAAATACAAAAAGAATAAACAATGCACATAAAAATGCACTGCATATAATTGGTGTACAAGCATATACACCTCGTATAACAAGGACAAAAAAACTGTACACTTTTATGTGCACCCATATAACTGGTGTACAAGAAAATACACCAATTAATTCCTACTATTAAGATTAAGCATAATCGTTGGACAAACTATATTGACGTGAAAGAACAACAAGCAATTGGATGATTAAAAAAGGACAAGAAAGAAATAATGATTGGGGAATGTATTCCATGGTTATTTATACCTGTAATATTTTTACTAGTATGAAAAGTATCCTCCATAGACTTTTGACAACCATTTTAGTATTATCTTGCAATCAGGGCTCAAGCAGCTTCAGCATTCGGGATGGATTGTCTTTTTTCTGATGACGCCAAAGACCTGATCACAACCACACCGGCCTTTTCCTTATTAAGAAGCTTCGTTACTTCAAATCTAATTCACGGTCTGATTTTCTCATGTATATTATGTTGTAAAATATCATGTCCAAAAAGCAAAACGAAGCAAGTTATGGCTGAAGTATGGCAACCCCTAGTAAGCATCATTTGTCGTTAATAATGAATACTATTGATGACATTATAACAACTATGTATACATTAACAATAAACAGGTGTACAATTATGTACACATTGACAATAAACATGTGTATAATCATGTACACATTAATATTCAGCATTTGTACAACTATGTATACATTTGCAACACACATCGACTGTTTCTAGTTTTAGTAAAATAAGAGAGTGATAATGTTAAAGATGCGGGAAGCGGTCTTGCTTTCATATAATTATGTGCACATCCTTCTCAGATATCGTTGATACCCTACATATAACTATAGTATACAATAAAGTGCACATGCCAAAACAAAATACAGTGTACAATAATGTGCGCATCCTATATAAGGGAAGATTTTAATTCGCTTTCTCAATTCATCACCAAGAAAAACTACGATATACAATAATGTCCACGTCCTATACGAATGAACAAGTCATTTCCTCTCTTAAGTCATCACTATGAACAAGTCTACAATCAAGTACACCTTGTTGTGTCCCAACAAATTATCGGTCTTATACCTCCTAAATTAACATCTGGCATTCAAATTTTCAAATGCTAGTATCATGTGAAACTTCTTCCAATTTAAATAGGATTAAATCTAATCAGGAAGTGTATTAGACAACAAAAACAAATGTCATACCGTGTAATCTACGCCTAACTAGTTATAACTTTATATAAATGCAGACTGTGCACATAATGCTACAACATTCCTTTCCTATTAATAAGTTTTGTAATAAGTTGCTACTTCTGAGTACATTAGCTTGATTACACATAGTTACAATTATTTATCACTCTTTTGATAAATAACCAAACTATTTACATACAGTGAAAGATAAAAAAAAACTAACCTTCCTCAACCAAAAGTTTCTCAAATCTGAGCTTTTATGGTTTTAACTTCAACTTTCAAACTCCTAGTAGCCAACTTCAACAACAATGGTAGACTTGGTTTCGAGATTGAACTCATTCCTAGTCAAACCGAAAGAGTAAATTCGACTCACCAATACTTGAAATACAAATAGCCATTCAAAGAAAGTTAATATTATCTTCCTCACTGTACAGCTCCCAGAAAAACAGATCATACCAAATTTAAGAACCCAAAATACTACCTTTTTAACAATCAACAGTTGTACATTTATATGCACATTAACGATCAACAGGTGTACCATTATATGTACATTGGAAATCAACATGTGTACAATTATGTACACATTAAGAATCAACAAGTATACAATTATGTACACATTAACAAATCAACATGAACTCCTTACATTCCATGTCTTTTGATTATTCTTATCAGAATTGATGAGTACATAACTATCCCATTAATTATGTCCACACTGCAAAGAAACAGGCTTACCAAAATCCAAAGAAAGCTTCATTGCATCTATATTGTTACTGATTGAATAAGCTTAGAAAAAAATTGATAACGCAATAGCCGGAGTGCAGTAAGGTTTAGGGGTTTAGGCATGATGCGTACTGATTAATTAAGCTTGGCAAAAATTGGTGCAAAAGTTAGAAAAAAAAATTTAATGCATAATGGTGCCTAAACCGGGCACTAATCAACAAATACAAAATAACCGAAACATAATGGAAAAGAAGTAAGCAAGTTTTGTACTATATTTTCTTGTGCAATTCTTCTTGAGCAGAAAATTAACAGTTAAGCGAGTGTAAGATTCAAAATATCTGTTAGAGTGCATATGAAAATCTGCATAAATTTCTCATGATCCTTAAAATTTAAATGAATCGCGCTTTGGCAATGGCGGGTAGGAGGGATAAAAAAATTATACGTACATTACTTGTACAAATTTATCCGGGCTTCAAAACCATTTTAGTTGGGCTTTACTGGAACTGGCATAGATTCACCATTGTTGCACATTCCAGTGACCTGACCTGACCAGGTTATTGCAGGGCCCTCCTAGCTAAATGCGTTAGCGAATTCCGAATATAAAAATTAGTGGAAATTGAATAAATACAATACCCCCTCCTTTTCAGGGGTATATTTTAAGTTTTTAGGGTCTAGTTTCTGGTACATCTAAAATTATATTAAGTCAATTCAACCTCTGTAGGAGGTTAGGTTGACGTTTTCACGCGTCAAGAACATACTAGTTCATTTTCATTATCCAAAAAAGTACTAGTTCATTTTCATTATCCAATTAAAATATACCCCTTAGGGGTATTTTTACAAAGAAAAGAAAAAGAACATGTATTTAGATAATCCTCCCAAAATAAGGCGAATCTAATCAAGTGACCACCATGTTTTTGCAATCCATTTTGGACGTATGATTGGTAATTTATCCACGCAAAACATATGGCAAATTTAGTCGAATTTGGCCGGTAAATTCATGAGATAGCACAATGGTGCACAAGTATGTACACATTAATAATCAACATGTGTACAAATATGTACACATGTTGTCCACATATGTTGCCATAAGTATATATATATATACCAAAATGATTCTATCTTCTATGTCTATTAGATAAAAACAATTAATGCAAAAACCACACTTGCACTCACCATTCGTTAGTGCAGCAAAAAATCCTCTTTAGGATAAAATTTCGACTCTTTTGGATTTCATCAAAAGATTTATGCTGCCAATTATTCTTTGAACTAGTGAGCTACTGGACATTGCCCATTGACTACCATCCTAAGGTCTACTGGACTCAACCTATTTCCATAATACCAAAAATGTAATCAGCTGCGTCATTGATATCAACAGACTCTCCTAACTTGTTTACTGGACCTACTACAGCATCCTGAAAACAAATCAGTTCAGGTCAGTCAGAACGTTAAGCTACCTATCAAAGATAACATGTGTCAGTCATACACAAAAAAGCCGGTGGCTGATAAAAATTCCATATATTTACACTAAATTTTTTATCCCCTCATTCTTAATTCCTGGCTCCGCCACTGGATATTCTTCTTATCAAGGGGCTTTACATACCTATCACAAATTAACATAATCTGAGACACACATAACATCACTATTTACCAATTTCATCATTATCCGTTGAAGATAAAAGGCTGGTTTACAATTTCTAAATATGGTACGATTTTGTATCTCACAATATCCTAACCTTTTGTAAAAATGCCGAGCACCGTACGTAAGTGAAGCATGTTCATAAAGGATGAAGCGTTCGGTTCAAATTCGTAGTTATTTGGATTTTAAAAGTGGCATTCAAATTGTTAAAAATGTGTTTCTTTTCATTATCTTCCAACAAATTTGAAGTCAACTCTTAAACTCAATTGACTAGTATTGCATGAAATCCATAACTCAACAGATAGGGAAGGAAAAAACAGTAAAGAGAATTAAACAAGTATCATATTTCAAAACTACATCCAAGGAAGTTCTCAAGTTTGACATGCTTTATTTTCCAAAATGTTTATGTCCAGCAACACCATTTAAGGAAGTAAAGCAAAACCATATGACAAGTAATCCAAAAATACTAGCTAAAGACAGACTATCCTTAATTCACGAGAACATAAGACTATTGATTGTATTATATATAAAAAAATAAATGAAAGTAAATACAGTTCACTAACCAGAAAGTAATTTCTGAATCACAAAATTGGTTAAAAAGACCAAAATCAACAATTCCTGGGTGAAAAAGACTTGTACATTTTGATACTGTTTAAATGGACAAAAATTTAAAAGATATTGTTCAAATGGACAAAAATATAAAAACAGCTAGGATGTAACCAGTTTCATCCTACCCATTTTCAAATATTTTTTCTTATTTTTAATTTATATCGGGATGCATCCAGTTTCATCCTTGCTATTTTTTAAGTTTAAGCCGCGATGATCCCAGTTTCATCCTTGTTATTTTTTTTGTGTCCATTTCACCCATACTAATTTTTACTCGTCCATTTGAACCATGTTTTAAACAAAATTTGGACAAATGACCCATTTTTCGTTTCTGAATCGTGGAGCGAGCCTCCTTCCATGCAGGTCGTCCCATTGCGAGGAATTTGTTAAGAGAAGGCTGATCATCAAAGCCAAAGAGAAATACTTCGTCGTCTCCCACAGTCATCAACAAATATATGCCGATAAGGCAAAGAAACAAAGAAACAAAACCTCACTCAGATCATTTTGATGACATATTCTTTTCATTCTGCTATTTAAAAAGCGGGGTACAACAAGCACACCCAATATTTCGCTTAGCAAGTATGGACAAACTCCAATATACTTTTAGAGAATCAACTGGACAGTCAGACTCAATCTAGAGAAAAGTATATTGAGGAGTTAATATCTCTCTCACTTGATTTGATCTTTACTCAAGCAAATAAGAATTTGCGAGTCTTTACCAAATACAAGGATAATAAACTTGGATGGTACCAAAAAACAATATCCAAGGATCAATCAATTTCCAATCAACAACCAAGGTTGTATTTCACAATTGATCGATACAACGCACAACCTGTGATATTTCAATTATATAACAAAATATAATGCGGAATAGAAATAACACAGACACCAGAAATTTTGTTAATGAGGAAACCGCAAATACAGAAAAACCCCGGACCTAGTCCAGATTGAACACCACACTATATTAAACCTCTACAGACACTAGCATACTACAAACTAACTTCGTACTTCACTGTAGTTGAATCCCAATCAATCTCACACTGATTCAAGGTACAGTTGCGCTCCTTACGTCTCTGATCCCAGCAGGATACTACGCACTTGGTTCCCTTAGATGATCTCACCCACAACTAAGAGTTTCTACGATCCAAAGTCGAAGACTTTAATAAACAAATATGTATCACACAGAAAAGTCTACAGAATAGATAAATCTGTCTCCCACAGATAAACCTACAGGTTTTGTTCCTTCTTTTGATAAATCAAGGTGAACAGGAACCAATTGACAACCCGGACTTATATTCCCGAAGAAAAACCTAGTATTATCAATCACCTCACAATAATCTTAATCAACGCGGCGAAAGAAGATATTGTGGAATCACAAACGATGAGACGAAGATGTTTGTGACTACTTTTCTATCTTGCCTATCGGAGATAAATATCTCAAGCCAATCGTTACGATTGTACTCAAAACGATAGAATCAACAAGATCAGATCACACAACTACGAGAAAGTAGTATCGGTCTGGCTTCACAATCCCAATGAAGTCTTTAAGTCGTTAACCTGGTTTTTAAGAAGAAACCAAAGGTTAAAGGAGAATCAACTCTAGCTAATACAACTAGTATCACACAGGAGGTGTGGGGATTAGGTTTCCCAGTTGCTAGAGTTCTCCGTTATATAGTCTTTCAAATCAGGGTTAACAATCAATGTTAGCTTGGTAACAAAGCATTCAATATTCACCGTTAGATGAAAACCTGATTAGATTCAAGCTAATATCTTTCAACCGTTGGATCGAAAACTTAGCTTGTTACACACAAATGAAATGTACTATTTTGGGTTTATGTAACCGTACCCAAACATGAACATTTGTTGGTTCAACAATAGTTAACCAAATGGTTAGCCATATGAGCACTTTCATATCAACCATGTTCTTCTTCACCATAACTAGTTCAAATAACTCAAATGAACTAGTTAGAGAGTTGTTCAATTGCAAGGAAATCTTATGTAACTACACAAGACACAACCGAAGCAAAAACGATTTGATTCACTCAAATCGATTCATGAACTTTCTATCCTAGTCCAAGACTTATCTATAGTAGACTAGAAATCAAGATTTATAGTTTTGATCACTAACATTGACAAACATGCTTGAGATAGCAACTCATGCGAGTTCGACCGAGCAATGCTCTAACAGCTATAAAACAGGTTATTAATTTACGGACATGATCAAAACCGAAAAGTGAATTGATTCACGCATAAAAACAGAAATCAAACAAACCTAAACACATGACCTATTGTCGGCAAAAATGGATAACCTATAGTAGGATCTACAATAAACTGTGCTCTCAACTCAACCTCATTTGTAGTAGTTCATGGTTTTAATAATTCCTTATCAAATACAATAATACACAACCCTTTTTAACTATAACATTATGCAATTCAGATGATACACCAGCCTTTTTAACTATAACACTTAAATCGTATGTCGTATGCCTACATATGATTCATACTTTGCCTTCATGTTTTTTTCTAATTATGTTTGCAAGAATAGATAAGCGTGGTTGGCGGCTTAAGATGTTAGAGCACTGCTCGGTCGAACTCGCATGCGTTGATATCTCAAGCATGTTTTTCAATGTTAGTGATCAAAACTATAAGTCTTGATTTCTAGTCTATTATAGCTAAGTCTCGGACTAGGATAGAAAGTGTAGTTGAGGTCAAGAACTCCATGGCAATCATCATACAAGACGAAGAACTACTCAAGGAACTGGTGGAACTTCATCGACTAAAAGGTATGTGGAGACTTGAACTTATCTATCACTCAAAAGTCTATCTATTATATCTCCTATTTTGAGACAAAAGTCGTTTTGCTATATAGACTTTGATTATACACATTTGCTATTTCGAGCCGAGTTTATCTCGCTTATCTATTTTCCGAAATACGTGTTGGTAAGCTTTCGCTTTGGCCAAGTTCATCTTTATCTAGTGACAAAAGTCATGTTATGTTTCAATCACTTTGAAAATGGCTTTGACAAAAAATGGTTTGTGAATAACAACTATATAACGTCCTCTAAGAATGTTTCAATGATTGAAATGAGAGTTTAGATTATATGACCAATGTTGGATATAAGCATTGTGTGGTAACACATATATGTATAAGTCCTTATTCCTTGAATCAAAGTATGCGTACTTTGTTGATCAGGAAAACCGGAACAAGAGATGTGAACTCAGTCCGCGAACCCAGTCCGCGTACTGGCGGAGGTTCTCATCCCGAGAAAATCTGCTGGAGTTTGTGAACTCCTTCTGGGAACTTAAGTCCGCGAACTAAGTATGCGTACTTGAGTTGGTTATATCTAAACACGATTATTTGTGAACTTATATTTATATTAACTAAGGAATGCAATTTGCAAACCGTGGCTATAAAGTTCATGAATCGATTCGAGTGAATCAAATCGTTTTTGGTTCAATTATGTCTTGTATACTTCTATAAGATTTATACAATTGGACAACTCTCTAAGTAGTTCATTTGAGTCATTTGAACAAGTTATGGTGAAGAAGAATATGGTTCATATGAAAGTGCTCATATGGCTAACCATCAGGTTTTCACCTAACGGTGAGTATTGTATGCTTTGTTATTAAGCTATTGCAAACCCTGATTTGAAAGATTATATAAGGGAGAACTCTAGCAACTTGGAAACCTAATCCCCACACCTCCTGTGTGATACTAGTTGTATTAGCTAGAGTCGATTCTACTTTCTTGTAGTTGTGTGATATGATCTTGTTGATTCTATCGTGTTAAGTACAATCGTAATGATTGGCTTGAGATTAATATCTCCGATATGCAAGATATAAAATTAGTCACAAACATCTTCGTCTCATCCTTTGTGATTCCACAATATCTTCTTTCGCCGAGTCGATTAAGATTATTGTGAGGTGATTGATAATTCTAGGTTGTTCTTCGAGAATATAAGTCTAGGTTATCAATTGATTCCTGTTCACCTTGATTTATCAAAAGACGGAACAAAACTCGTAGGCATTTCTGTGGGAGATAGATTTATCTATTATCGTAGACTTTTCTGTGTGATACAGATGTTTTTATTAAAGTCTTCGACTTTGGGTCGTAGAACTCTTAGTTGTGGGTGAGATCAGCTAAGGGAATCAAGTGCGTAGTATCCTGCTGGGATCAGAGACGTAAGGAGCGCAACTATACCTTGGATCAGTGTGAGATTGATTGGGGTTAAACTACAATCCAGACCGAAGTTATTTTGAAGTAGGCTAGTGTCTGTAGCGGCTTAATACAGTGTGTGTTTAATCTGGACTAGGTACCGGGTTTTTTCTGCATTTGCGGTTTCCTCGTTAACAAAATTCATGTGTCTGTGTTATTTCTTTTCCGCATTATATTTTGTTATATAATTGAAATATCACAGGTTGTCGTTAAGATCAATCAATTAGAATATCCAACCTTTGGTTGTTGATTTACATTGATTGACAATTGAACATTTTTCTTTGGTAACGTTCAAGTTATTTCACATAATAATCAGACTCACATATTTCTATCTGTTCGATTTGTTGATTACATTGTGAAATAGAGATGTTATAACTCTTTGATATACTTTATTAAGATTGAGTCTAGTTGATTCTCTTGAAAGTATATTGGAGTTAGTCCATACAGATTGCTAATCGAAATATTGGTTGTGGTTGTTGTACCCCCGCTTTTTCAATTGGTATCAGAGCAGGCAAACACGTTTAAAGACTTTCCAAGACTGTGTTTGTAACGATCTGACTCTATGGACAAGAGTACTATCTCTGATAAACGCGTCACCAGAAATAAAAGTAATGTCTCGTCTATTTATATTAAAGAGAAAGATTCTTCAGTCTCAAATATATACGAACCTTATGTTCAAACTAGACAGACATGCTCCGGCATGTGTTATTCCGATTACCCTTCAAAAGAGTCAATCTCTCTAAATGAACGGGAAACAGCTGAGGAGAGTGATTTGATTCTAAATCTTGTTAGAATCCAAGCTGATAGATTTAGTCGGTTAAAACATCATGTCGATGTTCTACTTGGTGTTGTAAGGGACTGCAATTTCAAAGAAAATACTGAAGATCATTCTTCACGTATATCTCTTGAGTCAAGCCTCAAAAAGGATGCTTTGGAAATTGAACATCGCTTGAGTAAACTATCTATTCAAGGATGCTCTAAGCAGTCCAACATATCAAGTACTTCTTATACGACTGAAAATTTTCCGGCTCCAGAAGTAAAATCGAAATCCCTTCCATTCAGAAAAGATGTTTTAGTCTCCTCCAATCAAGGATGTTCTACATCACATGGAAGGAAGAAATCTCCTAACGAGACTGTTAAGACTGTACTGTCTAATCACTCTTGTGATCAGAAAGTATGTATCTTTTGTGAGGCAAAAGGTTCTGTTAAACAAAAGGGAAACTCTATGTTGAATAAAAATTCTTTTGTTCAACTTCAACACACCTTAGACTTAATTCTCAAAGGTGTAACTGACATTGGTATGTCTAAACCAATTGGTTTTCGTACTTACCCTGTGTATACTACCAGGAAAGTCAGTTCAATGAGTTCCTCAAATGCTCCGAAACAGAACAAAAGTCTTAACAAAAAACATTTAAGGAAAAAACAAGTCTCTTCTACCGTTAAAACAGAAGATAATGTTTCCCTTGATGTGAATAAGATTCCAGGAGAAAGGAGCAAAAATGATGATATGAGAAACATCCTGAAGGAGATGATTAAAAGGAATAAAGAAACTATCAACGGGTTGTCAATTCTCTCAAGGAAAAAATCCTATGGTAAGGACTCAAACTATGTCTCATATTTTGATGACAGTAAGTTTTATGATAATTTCTCACATCAAAAAGGATCATTTTCTAGATTCAGAAGTAAAAAGAGATTCGAA
The DNA here is from genome assembly GCF_003573695.1 of Papaver somniferum. Lineage (NCBI taxonomy): Eukaryota > Viridiplantae > Streptophyta > Magnoliopsida > Ranunculales > Papaveraceae > Papaver > Papaver somniferum. The sequence goes on from NC_039358.1 coordinate 181,967,001, forward strand.
CGAAAACACAATTCTTTTAATGAGCTCAGTGCTCATACTTGTGCTAATTAATCACAAGGGTTAAAGAACTTACTCATAAAAATCCTGTTGAGTAAGATGTGTCAATAATCAAGTTTACTGTTAGCATACTGCTTCTGTTTAGTGGAGCTATTTTCTTATCGTATATAGCTAAATTATTTTTTGCATAGAAGGTTGCTTAAGTGTTTAATATCGTTTCTTGTTGTTCTCTTTTTATTAAATAAGTTTTCATTGCAACAATGTTGCCCGCTACTCTTGTGCTCTAAATTGCTTCTCTGAAGTTATGGAATCTATTGAGTCATTTATGAATTTTCATGTAGCAAAAGTTTTTAGTTTTAAAAACCTTTTTGGGTCAAGTTGTATTCGCATGGATACCCGTGTTCTGGTATGAGTCAACTGTTTGGAAACCCTACAAAAAAACTTCTTTCCCTGGAAAACCTTTTAAATACCAATCTTTTGAGTATTGTACGCATACTCTGGGTATTTTTTTTTTGTCAAGAATGTCGTCCTCTCCATCTTCACGTTCCTGTGGGTTTGCAAGAGGGTTTCTTGATAAAGGTATAGGTTTCGAGTCTAAAGAGAGGAAGAAAAGAACCCCAGTAGAAGATGATCATCATAAAGCCTCATGTTACTATGCCTATACGCATCAGGATGTTGAGAATGTGGATATGATCTCTGCTGAAGTGGTTCATGATTTTCTTAAATATTTTAAGGAAGCAAAACTGCAGCTCGTTGATACTTTGAAAGGTCTTGATATGTTAAGAACTGAGTTGAAAAAGGTTACTTCTGATCTTGGTCTCATAAAGACACATGTTAAATATCTTATCAATGAGGATATCTTCTCTGAAGAAGCAGTTGATGCTGTCAATCACAAGCTCAAAGACCTCAAGTCTCATGAGGATAGTGAACCGTCTATTTGACTTCAGTTCGTGTTCGGCTTTGGCATACGAGTCTGTTTTTGGTTTAGCTTGTTAATTTTATTTGTCTAGTAAATCTTCTATTTTCTTGTTTTGTTTAGAAGAATAACTAGAGTTTGGAATAGCTATTATTGTGATTACACATAGCTATGTCCAACATTTTCATCTTCATGTTTTTAGGTTTATTTGTTTAAATTCTAAATTATTTGGAAGATGATCTTTGCAGTATTAATCTTTATGGTTTTATATATTGCAATTTGTTATGGGATATGTGTGTTTGCGTCCGTGAACTATGATTGTCCCATACCTTGTCAAAAGTTAAGTTTTTCATATGTCGATATGCATGTATTGATAAAAGAATGAATAAGCTTTTGACAATACAAAAGTTAAGCCTATTATGTCATTTATTGATGGAAGATAGGTTAAAATCTTTTGTTTGCAAGGATTATGTGTATTGTATGTCATTGTGCAAATAGTGATGGAAAATAGAATGAATCCTTGTGTACTCCGCAGTATTGATCTTCCCTGATCCATATTTTTATGTTTATACTGTGAGGCTCTGTAAGTTCTCTTATGTCGAGTATGACCAATTAAATTCATCACTCTTTTGTGGTTAATTTGATTGTATATTTTGATTAAATTAATCATGAGTTCTCTTGTGGTTAGTTTACTTGAGAATTATTTGGATTCAAATTCATATTCATATGTGATTTGTTATGTCCAAAGAAATCCTTCTTTTCTTTTGAAATTAAGATCGCTCGTGTTGTTCTTTCGGGAATGACATATTATGGGGGAGAGTTCTTAATTGAACTTGTGCTTAATTCCCAAATCTTTGTGGGGAGTGCGGTTGTGGAATATTGTAAGGTTATCTTGTATCTTTATAAACTCCTTGATGAAAGCATTTAGCTTCGGCTATATGATTGCATCTAAATAAGTTGATATGTGATTTCTTTTGGTCATGAAATGTCTCTTTTGGAAATTTCATTAGGACCTCGTTTGCATACCTTTGCCAATTTTATTGACAAAAAGGGAGAGAATTAATATGTGGTTCACACTACAAATACATATGGTTTTCAGATCATTATGTAAGGGGGAGTGGTTTCCATGTGAGATGGAGTATTGACTAAGGGGAGTGATACATATCACCATAGTATTGTTGTCAAAGCTGTGATACAATTGAACTTTGATGCTGTATAATGATATTATGACACTGTATAACAATGATTGAGAATTCTTGTTTTCTCATTGTTATAGCTACGGATTTTCAACAACGATGATGCTGAACTTACAACCTTTGGGATCATTGGAGTACTTGGAAGTGAAGATGATTTCGAGTAATGTTGAAGATTAGGCATGTGGAATAGGAGCTACAAAAGTTTATTCATTTATTTTTGTATTCCATATGTATTGATAGTTTTGTCACTAAAATTGACAAAGGGAGAGATTTTTAGAGCACTGCTCGGTCGAACTCGCATGCGTTGCTATCTCAAGCATGTTTGTCAATGTTAGTGATCAAAACTATAATTCTTGATTTCTAGTCTACTATAGATAAGTCTCGGACTAGGATAAAAAGTGTAGTTGAGGTCAAGAACTCCATGGCAATCATCATACAAGACGAAGAACTACTCAAGGAACTGGTGGAACTTCAGCGACTAAAAGGTATGTGGAGACTTGAACTTATCAATCACTAAAAAGTCTATCTATTATATCTCATATTTTGAGACAAAAGTCGTTTTGCTATATAGACTTTGATTATACACATTTGCTATTTCGAGCCGAGTTTATCTCGCTTATCTATTTCTCGAAATATGTGTTGGTAAGCTTTCGCTTTTGCCAAGTTCATCTTTACCTGGGGACAAAAGTCATGTTATGTTTCAATCACTTTAAAAATGGCTTTGACGAAAAATGGCTTGTGAATAACAACTATATAACGTCCTCTAAGAATGTTTCAATGATTGAAATGAGAATTTAGATTATATAACCAATGTTGGATATAAGCATTGTGTGTAACACATATATGTATAAGTCCTTATTCCTTGAACCAAAGTATGCGTACTTTGTTGATCAGGAAAACCGGAACAAAAGTTGTGAACTCAGTCCGCGAACCCAGTCCGCGTACTGGGGAAGGTTCTCACCCCGAGAAAATCTGCTGGAGTTTGTGAACTCCTTCCGGGAACTTAAGTCCGCGAACTAAGTACGCGTACTTGAGTTGGTTATATCTAAAGACGATTATTTGTGAACTTATATTTATATTAACTAAGGAATGCAATTTGCAAACCGTGGCTATAAAGTTCATGAATCGATTCAAGTGAATCAAATCGTTTTTGCTTCAATTGTGTCTTGTATACTTCTATAAGGTTTATACAATTGAACAACTCTCTAACTAGTTCATTTGACTCATTTGAACTAGTTATGGAGAAGAAGAATATGGTTGATATGAAAGTGCTCATATGGCTAACCATTTGGTGAACTATTGTTGAACCAGCAAATGTACATGTTTGGGTACGGTTACACAAACCTAAAATCGTGCATTTCATTTGTGTGTAACAATTTAAGTTTTCGATCCAACCGTTGAAAGATATTAGATTGAATCTAATCAGCTTTTCATCTAACGGTGAATATTGAATGCTTTGTTACTAAGCTAACATTGATTGCAAACCCTGATTTGAAGGACTATATAAGGGAGAAATCTAGCAACTGGGAAACCTAATCCCCACACCTCATGTGTGATACTAGTTGTATTAGCTAGAGTTGATTCTCCTTTAACCTTAGGTTTCTTCTCGAGACCCTGTAGGTTAACGACTTGAATACTTCATTGGGATTGTGAAGCCAGACCGATACTACTTTCTTGTAGTTGTGTGATCTGATCTTGCTGATTCTATCGTGTTGAGTACAATCATAACGATTGGCTTGAGATTAATATCTCCGACAGGCAAGATATAAAAGTAGTCACAAACATCTTCGTCTCATCATTTATGATTCCACAATATCTTCTTTCGCCGCGTCGATTAAGATTATTGTGAGGTGATCGATAATTCTAGGCTGTTCTTCGGGAATATAAGTCTGGGTTATCAATTGGTTCATGTTCACCTTGATTTATCAAAAGACGGAACCAAAATCGTAGGTATTTATGTGGGAGACAGATTTATCTATTATCATAGACTTTTCTGTGTGATACAGATTTGTTTATTAAAGTCTTCGACTTTGGGTCATAGCAACTTTTAGTTGTGGGTGAGATCATCTAAGGGAATCTAGTGCGTAGTATCATGCTGGGATCAGAGACGTAAGGAGCGCAACTGTACCTTGGATCAGTGTGAGATTGGTTGGGGTTCAACTACAGTCCAGACCGAAGTTAGTTTGTAGTAGGCTAGTGTCTGTAGCGGCTTAATACAGTGTGTGTTCAATTTGGACTAGGTCCCGGAGTTTTTCTGCATTTGCGTTTCCTCGTTAACAAAATTCTGGTGTCCGTGTTATTTCTTTTTCGCATTATATTTTGTTATATAATTGAAATATCACAGGTTGTGCGTTAAGATCAATCAATTAGATATCCAACCTTTGGTTGTTGATTTACATTGATTGACACTTGAACATTGGTCTTTGGTACCGTTCAAGTTATTTCACATAATAATCAGGCTCACGGATTTCTATCTGTTCGATTTGCTGATTACATTGTGAAATAGAGATATTATAACTCTTTGATATACTTTATTAATATTGAGTCTAGTTTATTCTCTTGAAAGTATATTGGAGTTAGTCCATACAGATTGCTAATCGAAATATTGGGTGTGGTTGTTGTACCCCCGCTTTTCCATAAGCTCTATCGGCTTCTTCTATAACTTTTATTAGTTATTATTGAAGATAGGTGTGATTTGATATCTTGGTGTTTGATCTTTTAACATTGAGCATCATCCCTATGTGTCAGTGTTAAATCTTTTGAGTGCATTATGGTACTTGGAAATGCATAATTATATCATTGCAATAAGAAATGAGCGCACAGTAATACACTAGGAGAACGTAATGAAGGTCAAATTATTAGATGCATAGGTATATGGTGTGTAGTTGTGCTGATGATAAATTGGATATGCAAAGTTAGCATTGAGTAGTTGGTTATAATTCTTTTTTTATACCATCACTTGAAAGCTACCAAAATAGCTTTTAATCATTTACAGTAAGATGATTAGAAAAATTAAGATGTGTTCCTGGCCTACAATTTTTGTGCTTGTGCTATCATTTTTCTTGTGCCATATCTCCCTCCAAAGGATTGAAATACTAAACATGGTTTATGAAGATTGTGTTTATATGCTAACTCATGTAACATCAAAATTCCTAGTTATGTTTATTAGATTGATTAATTCCTTTATAAAAGAAAGTAAATAGGTGTCGCAATTTGATATAGTTACTATCCAGTGATTTGATATCTTTCTTTTCCTATATCTGTGTAGACACTTTAACCAATCTGTAAAAATCTTGAAAGTTCCAGTTTTACATCTCCTTTGAGTATAGATTTACTGCGTAATTTTTTCAAGAATTTACTTGCGATTTTTTTTTTTACGAAAACTAACACTTGGATCAATTTTTTGTTATCTTGCTTCTGTAGTGAAATAGACAAGGCTTGTGTTCGTTATCTCAAGATTGATACAAAACCTGTAAGTTTTGTTTTTTGGCTTGTGTTTTATATTCAATGGGTGCGGTCTCGTATAAAAATATTTTTAGGGTCTTTGCCACAATCTCAAACTGGTATTTAAATGCTATGTTATAGTACTCTAAATACTTGCCTTGCTAATTAGTGCACATTTTGTTTTTGAATTGTTAATGTGTACATAGTTGTACACATTTTAATTCTTAACGTGTACATAATTGTACACATAGATTTTTAATGTGCATGTAATTGTACACATGTTGATCGTTAATGTGCACATAGTTGTACACCTGTTGATCGTTACTGTGCACATAATTGTACACACGTTGAATGTTAATGAGTGCACATGATGATTCTTTGGTTTGATGTATATTTTATTTTGAATTTTAATGCAAAATGCAATCAGTCAAGTTTCATTTCCTCTAGGAATCAACTTTGTTGATAATTACTTCAAATGATCATCAGTTCAGAACTTGAGATTCATTTTGATTTCAAATTTATTGATAAATGAGACGTACGTTTCATATTTTTATGTCACTGAAATTCCTTATATAAGAAAGTAAACATGTGTCGTAATTTGTTATAGTTACTACCCAGTGATTTGATATATTTCTTTTCCTATATTTGCGTAGACACTTTAACCAATCTGTAAAAATCTTAAAACTCCAATTTTATATCTTCTTTGAGTATAGATTTACTGTGTAATTTTTTCAAGAATTTATTTGTGAATTCTTTGTACCAAAACTAACACTTGGATCAATTTTTGCATATTGGAACTTAGAATTTTTGCATATTCTTAACATATAGTTGTACATGCTAGAGCACTGCTCGGTTGAACCCACCAAGCGTTGGTATGTCAAGGTTGGTTGTCATATTTAGTTCCAAAACTCGAGTCGCTTAATATGTAAACTACAGTCAACTTCGATAGGTTAGACTAGAAATGAAAGAAGTATTGTGCTCCAGTTACTCACAAAGATGTGAAGATGGATTGAAGACAACAAATACATCATCCTTCAACTTGAGGTTAGTAACTATGACTTGACTTGTTCCATATTTATCTTGTGTCTTTCAAGTCGTGTATATTGAAAACAAAACTGCGAAGCATATTTGAACTCTAGATAGGCATAGTATTAAGGAATACAATACGAGGTTTATTGCTTCACCATCAAACTTTGTAGATAAGACATTGACATAATCGTTTGAATGTTACAGTGATTATGTATGGGTATGAGGTGAGGATTTCATCCTAGGGAACAATGTTCTACATGTGTTCTAAGGAATTAAGTTCATAAACTTGTTTGTGAACCGAAAAGGAAATTACCAGGTGTTATTGATTTTGTTATTCATTGCATAACTTATGAACAACCAATATGTGTGATTGAGTATAACCGCTCATAACTTGTTTGTGTTCTTGGTAGAACTATTCACAAAGGCCTGACTTATGTATTGGTATGACTTTTATTAGTGAAACCGATCTTAAGTAATCACCTGAGATGGTATGGTCGGGTTTGTGATATTATGTCTGACCAAAAATGGGAAAGGGGAACCGATCCTAGTAAGAGGTGTAATACATCATAAAGAGGAACCGATCCTTGTATGGGGTGCGTCAAGGTTTATAGCAGAAAGGGGAACCGATCTTATGGACATGTGCAACACATACAAGTTAGATACCATATATATGTGGGGAACCGATCCTAGTACCTAGTCAACCGAATTTTGGAAAGCTAGTGTGATTATGTAAGTACTCACATGGAAAGTAGAACCGAAACTTGTTTTGGTAGAACCGATAAATCCATGATTGTGATTGAATGTTATTTGATCAATCACATAGTTCTTGAAAGTCAGATGAACCAATTCTAAACTTGTTTGGAAGTGTGACAAATCGGTTTCAAGGTTGTAAGTGTGGAAGAGAACTTACAAAGTAAGGATGTCGACATACTTTGAACACGTGCTATGAATGTTTATTTCTGTAATTGTTCAAAGTTATTCCTTAATAGCTAAGGGAAGAGAATCCCAGGATCGAAACATAAGTAAGTTAAGAATCTTTTAATTAAGGTTATTAATTTCATTTTGTAGGGAAATATAAGAATTAGTAATGTGCATTTACTAATTAGATTTTCCGAGAGATTTTGATCATTATTTTTGGACAGAGCATTTCTAGGAATTATGGAAACCGAATTTGTGCTTTAATGAATATCTTGAGAATATTTTCGGTTTTGGAAATTCCTTGGTGTCCAGACTTCCTTGTCTATAAATACTTGAAGTTTTCCTTTCTAGCAAACTAATCCTTCGTAACAGCAAACTTCCTCAGTTGTGTTGTTACTGGTGAAGCCGCCTATTCGGAGAGGAGAGTAACCTAATTAGGCGAAATCTCTTAAAGTTGCTCAGTTTAAAGTCTTCTTTGGGATTGAGAAGCTCTACGAGTACCATTGGTGGGAAACTAGATAATTGCAGTTTATCTTTTGTTTTCGATTGGTTTGATTGACTAACGGTTGTTGAATCTTTGATTGCACCTAGTTTGTTTATTCTTGAGAACCTTCTCTTCTGATATAAGGCTCACTCAAACTATATCAAAGATTTAACGTTTCTATGGATCTAAGTTTTTCTAGATCTGTAAGATAGATTCATTGATTTTCCATTGTTAACAGACTTTGTTCTGTGCGACAAATCAATAAGGAATCAAGTTTGTTTTTGCAGATTGTTACTTTGAAGATTAAATCGAAGATTGAAGATTTTGAAGGTTTGAAGAAGAAGTTGTTGTGAACCATTAAGAAGATATACTAGATCTAGTCCTAAAGAGATCGTCTGTTCTGCTAGGATATTGGGTATTAAATATCTATTGAGAACTTCCGTTCTGCTAGATATTATCAAATCAAGAATACTGCTGAAGCTGAGTAACTAGGATTTTAGTTTACTTAAAATTGTCTACACGAAGTTGCAGGTTTACTTTTTTTAGCGTATTAATTCAATTGAGTATTCAAAACTGGACTAGGTCCCGAGGTTTTTCTGCATTTACGGTTTCCTCGTTAACAAAATTCTGGTGTGTGTGCTTTACTTTATTTCCGCATTATAATTGTTTTTATATTATAATTAAAGTAAATACACTTGTACATTAACTAGTTACTTGATATTTATCTTATAAAGTTTTACTATTATCAAGTGAACACTTTGTTGTAGTATTGTCTCGATTTCATATCTATAGACGATCACATAAAGTGTATTAGGTTTCTCCACTTGACTTTGATATTCCCACATTGTTAGGCCAGTCCGGACTAACCCTATTTCAAGTGGACACTGTGTTGAAATATTCCTTGAGTGATTGTATCTCCAAGAGGTTTATACACGGTGGGTCTTGTATAGGTTGTGATCAAAATAAAAGATTGTGGTGTATTTGGGTACCCTCGTCTTTTCAGTACACTTGTTGATTCTTTTTATTATTTATCATTAGGGACTCATGAGATTAAAAATTGTAGAGCACCCAAGCCTATCACAAGGTTTGCGGAGGTTGATGGTTCAAATCTGCTAATGGTGGTTTTTAGTTCAGGGATAAAATGTAAAACCATATGTTTAATGCGTCGTCTGCAAAAGGACTGAGCCATTTAAAATAAATGAGTGCCAGGGCCTCTCTAATCACACATGTATTGAGAAACTCAGTATATTTATTCAGAATGGTGCATGTAGCAACAATCCCAAACATTCTGTAAACTCTCACCTACATTACTCATTAGTGTATGGTTTATTAAGTATTTTCATATGCCATGTTCCCCAGCTGAACCCTTAGTATTGGTATGACATGACAATTAGTGTTCACTCGCAGCTGAGTAGCACGAATTTCCCGTAGTATCAAAATTAAGGTCTGCATGAAAATGCTAAATCAGAAGACGTGCTAACTGCTCTCTGAGAATAAAAGAATTTTGTGTGAATACACAGAATTTGTTAAATTTGTTCCATTTTGTGATAGCTCACAAGATTCAAATTTTGGGTTTAACTAATTTGCAAAAATTAGGTCTTTCGCACCCTGCGCAATATCTCAAACCCTATTGGTCGAGGCCAAGCCTAGGCAAACTAGGAAATTGATCCGCCATGGACTAGTAGGAGCAAAGTCCTACCAAAAATCAGAAAAAAAATAAATAAAAGAGGAGCCGCGGAAAATAGGAGCAGCAGCAAGAGGAGGCGTGGCCATGTCACATGGTCGGCTAGTTCAGGCGCCACCCACAGATGTCCATGCCCATGCTGCTTGCCGGCCACCCCTTCTCATATCGACCAATGAGGTCGCTTTAAATGCGCCACGCGCACTAGAGATGTAGCCACTCCCCATGCTTGTCGGCCCTCTTTCATATCGACCAATCAGGTCGCTTTAAATGCTCCACGCGCACTAGAGATGTGGCCACACCCCATGTTGTCGGCCCTCTTTCCTATCGACCAATCAGGTCGCTTTAAATCCGCCACGTGCACCAGAGATGTGTCCACGCCCTATGTTTTGCCGACCCCATTTCCTATTGACCAATCAGGTCACTCTAAACCCGCCACAGTATTAAAAGAGGCAAATTACACCGAATGGCCCCGATGCCAATTAGCTTGCCATTCTGCGCCAACATGCTAATGGCATGCCATTATGGCATTCCGCGCCAACATGCTAATGGCATGCCAAACGTGCCATGCCACGCCAATTGCTAATCGGTATGCTAAACGTGCCATGCCACGCCAACATGCTAATCGGCATGCCAACATGCCACTCCGCCGCAGTAACATGCCGACGTGCCGCAACAAGTGCGGCTACGTGATAAATCACTTTTTGATCGTGGCCAACGCCATAACAAACCCCAATTAGGGTTTATGATCAAAACACGACTTTTTGCTTTAATGCCATTAGGCGAAACCCTAATTTTTGGTCGTGGCCCAATTACGTCACTCTGGCCCCACAACACGCCACGAGCCCTGATGTGCCCAGGAAACCCTAGAAATGGCGCCATGTCGTGGCCACCCATGGCTATCCTTGCGCTTGTGGTCATTCCCACACTATGGCCCTGCCATAATTCCTTTGATGCGGCTATGACATTATTCGCACAAAAAATTTCACTGTGTCGCGGCCACATGCCACACACACTAATTAGTTTGGTACGCCAAACCCTAATTTAGATAAAGTTGCTACGCCAATCATGCCAAATAATGCTACCTAGAGCATTAGGTTTGATACGGAAACTAGAGCTAATGTTGCCGAGCCATATTTGGGACCACAACCAATACGCCAAAGATATAATGACCGTGGCTACGCGAGGCGCTATTCGCACCACTATGCCACTAGCATGTGCCAAACGCGCACCTTTTCTCATAAACTGCAATCACGGCCGTCCAACTTCGCCACGGAGTTAAGAGGCCTATAATAAGTCTAAGGTTCACACGCCATTTTCCTACGATAAGTTTCATGGCTTGACTTTCCACAACATGATCATCCACCACCTAGCTGGCGCACGATTGATCAGAATAATTAAGTTTTGCACACAAGACCCACTCAGCAATATGTTGTACATTTTCCACTAAAATACTCGAGACATCAAACATGTCACAAACTGGGGGATGCTCATCAGGGTATTGGTCTGACGGTTTACAGCGTGCGGCGTTCAACACACCCATTATAAGAAAGTGTCAGGAAAGCGGGCAGTTAGTGGCGGAAAGAAGTAGTGGGTGTAAACTAACTCGTTTCCTTCATAGTGGGGACGTGGTTTCTAACATTTACACATTACCCCACTTCTGCGTCACTCAACTACTCTCACTTCCTACGAGATCAGGGTGCGTTCAATTATGACTTGTATAAATAGGATTCTACCTATTTCGACCATACAACACAGTTTTGGTTAACAACAACACAAGTATCTAGAAAAAAACAAAAGAACGGATATCTTACATACCGCAAGTCAGTTCCATATTCTGATACAAGTCATAAAATAGCCACACCTTCAGAATTAACCATTCTGGTCTCAACACCTTCTTTGTTTCCCTACCTTAGACCAACCCTTCTCCTTCACTTTGTGACCGAAGCAAGACTGGAACGGCCATTTCTTGGTTTAGGACGGGATTGTAAAGATTCATCTCTCGAATCCAAAGTACTCCCGTGTAGTGCATTTGTTTAGGTCTAAATTCGTTTCTCAACAACACACCCAAATTTACCAAAACCAGCAGAAACAGTTTTACCCCCAAAACAACTGGCGACCACAGTGGGAGATTAATCTCTCGGTTGCGAAGCCAATTTCTCAATTTTCATTCCAATTTTTTCAATTTCAAGAGGTTGGATCTTAGACCAAATTCCATCATTAATTCACTTCAATCTCCAATCTCCAATCGCAACATTCCGCTTCATGATGCATCCCGGCCATCTGAAACACTTCCAAAGCCGCCAATGCTCGAAATCCAATCACCATGAAAGGTATGGCAAAATACTAGAAGAAGTTGTCACAAATCAAGCTAATATTGTCAAGCTGCAAAACAAGACGCTTTGTCTCTTAAAAAAGTATGGAAAACCGGCTGTAGCAAGAGCCAGCAAACATTCGCTCGGAGAACGCCACCAAATTTCAGAGATGGCACAAAAAATGTTGAATCCTTGTCTGAATTCTGTGCCTCCGCCAACGAAAATCCAAACAAAGTATGTGGACGTATAGAACGAGAGCAAAAGGGAATGACCAACACCAACGTACCTTCCTCAAGCGTAGTCAACACATCTTATGGTGTTACATCCTCTAACACCAACACCGGCGGCATAGGAAACATTTCCTCCGGCGTGACATCACCAGAGCCAGAGCCGCTGTCACCCTTCCTAATGTTTCTTCGAGCGTAACGCCCCCAATTGCTACCATAGCTACTGCCACTCCTCCATCAGAATGAGAGGCTGGAGGAGCCAGAGGAAGCCAACCCCCTATTACCACTGTTGATTTGATGGAAAGACAAAAGTTCTCGTAAGGCTCATACATGGATACAACTCAGAAAGAGACACTTATTTTCCTCAAGACACTAAGGGAGCGGCTACCGCAAGAGTCACATCAACCCCAGATAGAGCTGACAAGGAATACTTTTAACACCCGACGCAAGCACTTCAGCAGGACGCGCCTTTATAAATGAAGAAACTCGCATTTCTCATGAACGCCCAATATAAAGGAATCAGAAAACCAATTTCATCACACGTGAGGATCGGGAACGACTTCTCCAAAATCGAGGCAAAGAAAATCGACAATCCTCCCGAGTTCACAGAGACCCTCTTCCCGTTAGGAGCGCATGATTTCTGGGGACTCCGTCCACAAAATCGTACAGTCTATGATGGAACATTTATGTGAGTTTCTGCATTTCTCCAAGGCGAAGCGTCAAGACATATTTGCATCCCTCAACCGCACTGTATCAGGAAAGCAGCTATTTCCATCCAGGGAAGTCGTTCCCAAAACCCAACCTCTCCTGGAAAGCACGATTGATAGATGAAACTGGGGACTTCTAACCACTGCTCACTTGAAGGATATCGAGTTTGACAGCATGCTGATTGACGCAGCCTCCGACCTCAACATTGTAACTGTCAAGACTCTGAGAGTTGTAAGGGAAAATCAAACAGAAGAAGCGTATTCTTTCCCATGAGGAGAAAACCCGACTTGCCGACCATCACTATTTGTGTGTCGTCTTCCCATCCGCCATACCGTATCAACTCATTTTTCGAAGTCAAGGGTTAATGGCACCCTCACTGGAGTTTTCTCCAGAAGCCGCTTCAACGTTCTCTCCAGAAGACGCTTCAACTTTCGCTCCAGCAGCTTCTCCGCTTCAATGTTCGCTCCAGGAGACGCTTCAACGTTCGCTCCAGGAGCCGCTTCAACGATTCCCTCCAGGAGCCGCTTCAACGTTCGCTCCAAGAGCCGCTTCAACGTTCTCCCCAGCAGCCGCTACAACGTCCTCTCCAGGAGCCGAAGCCGCTTCAACGACTCCTTCCTTCCAAAGATCTTGTCGTAGCCGCCACTCCTTCCTGCCAAGGTTCGTGCCCGTAGCCGCCACCCCTTCCTGCCAAGGATCGTGCAATAGCCGCCACTCCTTCCTGCCAAGGATCTTGCCGTAGCCGCCACACTCCTCCCTGTCAAGGATCGTGATCGCAGCCAGCCAAGGTTCGTAGTTGTGGCCACTTTTTGTCCCATCCCGCCAAATCTCGTGGTCGTGGACAGTTTTACTCGCTTACACGTCCAGCCAATCCCTTTTCTTCCACGGAAGCCCATGCAATTCCAGCCGACCTATTTTGTTCCCACGACGATGTAGTTTCTTCTGATCACAGCTGCTTCCAAGAATCGTTGCTGCTCGTTTGTTGATACCAGCCATAGCTTCACCATAGCAACAACCACTACAAAGGTAATCCGTACTTCTCCATATTTTAGTTTCACATGGAAGAACTAATAGAGTCACCAGTAAGGATGCAAGATGGTGATATCTTTATAATAGTCAACCTACCGACCATACAAGATAGAAACATGTAAACCACACTTGGGGACTGATGTTTTACACGAAATCCCTTCACTGTCAAAGATCAGAAGACACGGTCAACCAAAAAGTCATAGCCACGACAAGGTCATGTACTCTTCAAAGGTGTAGCGTAAGGATATCATCACCTCTCTTTATGGAAGGCGCCTGCAACACTTTACGAGGCCGCGACGGATCCCAAGCATACTCAGAGAAAACAACTTCTGTAACTAAAGAGAAGTGCGACTGGGGATGCTCATCATAGTTCATCTCTGACAACAATCAAAGATTCATGAGATAACTCCATAGACGCGGCTGAAACGTTTTTCTTGCAGGAACATGGGGAGCCACGATTAACAACATAACTCTCCCACTTCTACCTCTTCGTTATCCAGAATATTTCGTCCATGTGATGTTCCAGACATCCCAGCATCGTATCCAGGAGAGTACAATTAGCTTGTATCAAATTCTATAGGCATGGATTCAAGGTGATACAATTAAAGTAGGCTACACTTGGGGACTGAAGCCTCCTTCAGGTTTAGAAGTTTAAACGCAGTCACCACCTTACCAGCGAATGCAGTAAAAGCACGTCTTCCACGAGAAAATGGGCTCAGGATAATTACACATGGGGACCACCAGTATGGGATGCCTTCACTTCCCTCAACCAGGTTATTTCTGATGTCAACATCGTCACTGTCGAAGCTTTACGAGCCGCAGGAATTTCTCAACATGAAGCCATACACGTGCATCAAAGACTCCAGAAGCACGCCGCAGAGATATTCACATATCCGGCCAAGCCATCGGATCTATGACCATGCAGAAGTGTAACTGGGGACTTCTCATCGCATCCCATTTGATGCAATAATCCAAGATTCAGAAGGTGGTTCAAAGGATGTCGCTTGGAATGAAGTTCTTGAAGACTTGATAGCAGCACGCCGAAAACGGAACACCTCTCAGCTCATCTACTTCACCCAACGGCTCTGGAAGATTTTGATCATACAAGCATCCACAACATGTCATCATCGCAATCAGAAAGGCAAGAATAAGCCTTCCAGACACCGGCTCAGCAGTCCAGACACCAAATACCTTAAAGTCAAGGACGGATCAACAACGCAGCTACACTGTCCAAGATTATCCCTGACGTGATCACTGCCGAGCATGTATTTCATCCATCCATCCCAGGAGTGCAATGGAGTTTGGTAAATTTTGAAATGAGCATGTTCCCCAGCTGGACCCTTAGTATTGGTATGACATGACAATTAGTGTTCACTCGCAGCTGAGTAGCACGAATTTCCCGAAGTATCAAAATTAAGGTCTGCATGAAAATGCTCAATCAGAAGACGCGCTAACTGCTCTCTGAGAATAAAAATTTGTGTCAATACACATAATTTGTTAAATTTGTTCAATTTTGTGATAGCTCACAAGATTCAAATTTTGGATTTAACTAATTTGCAAAAGTTAGGTCTTTCGCGCCCTGCGCAATATCTCAAACCCTATTGGTCAAGGCCAAGCCTAGGCAAACTAGGGAATTGATCCGCCATGGACTAGTAGGAGCAAAGTCCTACCAAAAATCAGAAAACAAGAAATAAAACAGGAGACGCGGAAAATAGGTGCAGCAGCAAGAGGAGGCGTGGCCATGTCACATGGCCGGCCAGTTCCTGCACCACCCACAGATGGCCACGCCCTATGCTGCTTGCCGGACACCCCTTCTCATATCGACCAATCAGGTCGCTTTAAATGTGCCACGCACACTAGAGATGTGGCGACTCCCCATGCTTGCCGGCCCTCTTTCCTAACGACCAATCATGTCGCCATAAATGCGCCACGGGCACTAGAGATGTGGCCACGCCCCATGCTTGCCGACCCTCTTTCCTATCGACCAATCAGGTCTCTTTAATTCCGCCACGCGCCCCAGAGATGTGGCCACGCCTTATGTTTGGCCGACCCCATTTCCTATTGACCAATCAGGTCGCTCTAAACCCGCCACAATATTAAAAGAGGCAAATTACACCGAATGGCCACTATGCCAATTAGCTTTCCATTCCGCGCCAACATGTTAATGGCATTCCAAACGTGCCATGCCACGCCAATTGCTAATCGGCATGCAAAACGTGCCATGCCACGCCAATGTGCTAATCGGCATGCCAACATGCCACTCCGTCGCAGTAACATGCCAACGTGCCACAACAAGTGCGGCTACGTGATAACTCACTTTTTGATCGTGGCCAACGCCATAACAAACCCCAATTAGGATTTTATGATCAAAACACGACTTTTTGCTTCAGTGCCATTAGTCGAAACCCTAATTTCTGTTCGTGGCCCAAATTACATCACTTTGTCCCCACAACACACCACGAGCCATGATGTGCCTAGGAAACCCTAGAAATGGCACCATGTCGTGGCCACCCATGGCTATATTTGCGCCTGTGGTCATTCCCACACTTTGGCCCTGCCATATTTCCTTTGATGCGGCTATGGCATTATTTTCACAAAAAATGTCACCGTGCCGCCGCCACATGCCACACACGCTAATTAAGGTTTTAGTACGCCAAACCCTAATTTAGATAAAGTTGTTACGCCAACCATGCCAAATAATGTTACCTAGAGCATTAGGTTTGATACGGAAACTAGAGCCAATGTTTCTGAGTCATATTTGGGTCCAAGACCAATATGCCAAAGATATAACGACTGCGGCTACGCCATGCGCTATTCGCACCACTATGCCACTGGCATGTGCCAAACGCGCCACTACGCCATCATCAGGTGCCAACGAGATGTGGCCATGATCAACGACCACCTTTTCTTATAAACTGCAATCACGGCCTTCCAACTTCGCCACGGAGTTAACCAGCCCATAATAAGTCTCAGGTTCACACGCCATTTTCCTGCGGCAAGTTCCATGGCTTGACTTGCCACAACATGATCATCCGCCACGTAGATGGCGCATGATTGATCAAAATAATTAAGTCTTACATACAAGACCCACTCAGAAATCTGCTGCAGATCTTCCACTAAAATACTCGAGACATCAAACATGTCACAAACTGGGGGATGCTCATCAGGGTATTGGTCTGGCGGTTTACAGCGTGCGGCGTGCAACACGCCCATTATAAGAAAGTGTCAGGAAAGCGGGAAGTTAGTGGCGGCAAGAAGTAGTGGGTGTAAACTAACTCGTTTCCTTCATAGTGGGGACGTGGTTTCTAGCATTTACACATTACCCCACTTCTCCATCACTCAACTACTCCCACTTCCTACAAGATCAGAGTGCGTTCAATTATGACTTGTATAAATAGGTTTCTACCTATTTCGACTAGACAACACAGTTTTGGTTACAACAACACATGTATCCAGAAAAACAAAAAACAACTGATAGCTTACATTCCGCAAGCCAGTTCCATATTCTGATACAAGTCATAAAATAGCCACACCTTCAGAATTAACAATTCTGGTCTCAACACCTTCTTCGCTTCCCTCCCTAAGACCAACCCTTCTCCTTCACTTTGTGACCGAAGCAAGACTGGAACGGCGATTTCTTGGCTTAGGCCAGGATTGTACAGATTGATCTCTCGAATCTAAAGTACTCCCGTGCAGTGCATTTGTTAAGGTCTAAATTCGTTTCTCAACAACACACCCAAATTTTCCAAAACCAGCAGAAACAGTTTCTACCCCAAAACAAAATCCATCTGAGTTCCCATGTTATGTTTCTATAATATAGGTAGGTGAGTACATACTACCAGAGTAATACCCATGAAATAGATTTGTTTATAGGTGAATATGGTTGGTTTGTTCCATGTTTTGTAGGAGTGTACATATTGGTGCATCGATGGAATTTTCATGAAAATAGGTCTGTGTGTAGTATGAATAATCGGTTAAAGCATGTTTTTTAGGTGTGTGCATATTGTGAAAAGTAGGTTTGTGTGTCGTTATGAATAATCGATTGTATGCATGTTTTGCAGGGGTGCACATATTGGTGCACCAGTGTAATTCTCGTGTAAAAGTAGGTTTGTGTGTGGTTATGAGTGATCTATTTCATCCATATGTTGCAGGGGTGTACATATTGGTGCACCAATATATTTTTCATGAAAAAGTAGATTTGTGTGTGGGTACGAATAATCGGTTTTATGCTCTCTTCTTGTTTGCAGTGGTGTACATACCGGTGCACCAGTGTAATTCCCATGAAAAAGTATATCTGAGTGTTAATGTGTCATGCATGTTTTATAGGTGTGTACATAATGGTGTACATGTGAAAAAATAACTGAATAAGCTTATGAAACTTTTTGTGCACGTATACTTTTTTGTACATATGACATAACGATGAAGCGAAAATTAAAATTTTAAGAAAATGAAAATTATATAGTCATATGGGTACTCTTTTTGTAGATCTCAGAAAATATTTTCAAATATATAAAATTTACGAATTTTGGTCGAACGGTTCGAAAGATAAATTGATCTTTAATTATTTTTATATTATTTAAAATCATTGACATCACCATGAGTCATTTTAGACTAGACTATAAATATTTAAACTAAACTATGAATCAGGAAGGTTACAAATGTATTTTCCATCTAGAATACATAACACAGTTTGGCTAAGTTTTTTTATGTAAGTGGTGGTTAAAATTTACTCTCTCAAAAGATAAATCAACGGCTATGGATACTACCACAAAAAATAAACTTACACCCATTAAATTGTTGATGGCTCATCCGGAGGCAGTCCACAGTTAATTAATATGCTTCACTTTCCCAAAAAGATATTTCGTTTGAGTTTCCCACTAGAAGAAGGTTTTCACTTTTAGTCTTCTGTATTGTCCCCAACTATTCTGGTAAGTAACCGAGGGACCAAACAATTTTAATTGGTAAGCTAAGAATCTTTATTTCAATTAAGTTTACTAAATTTTGGCTTATTTCTTTTGTTATATTTGATTGAATCTTATACTTTTGTATTCATCACCTTTTTGATCGACTCACACGTTTTTCTAAACACCATAAAAAAGTTTGTATAATATTGAAAAATGAAATTCTCATCTATTTTTAGTTTCTCAATATAGGCGTTGTTTTACGTTTTTCTTTTACATGACCACTTTTAAAATCATTATGTAGGTTCAAGATAATTTGGATAACTAGGGAAATCAACTCTCCTCCAAATATGGGAGCATTATAAGGTACTCTAAGAGGATTAAAAAAAACACGAAGCCTTGAAATGGTAACATGCCGCAAAAAAAGAAGAAGAAGTAAGCAGTGATTAAGTGAAGTTATTGAAATTGTGGATCATAAGTTTAACCAAATACAAATGTAAATGAAACAGATGCTTCTGATTCCAGAATCAATGGGGGAAATTTGACTGACATCGGGATATAGAGAAGGAAGTGACCTCTTACTTTAAAGCTAGGTTTCTTTATAATTACGTGTCATGTCGAGCTAATAAAATTAGTTTTTGTTTATTTGAACGGTGTTTACATTTTTTTGGTTCCCGTGTGTTAATTGTGTGCGTTTGGTCTCCAGGTGTTGCATTCTCTTTGCTAATAAAATAAATGTTTCTTATGTTCACTTTATTTCGTATTATTAAGGAAGGCGTTGATTTATTCAAGCAAGCATTTTGGATTGTGAAGGCTTATTTATAATTAAGATTTTTCACGAAGTTTTAGTTATGTGAAAAAATAACCACCATGGGGATTCTCTATGACATATGGGGATCCTCTATGATATACTGAGTACCCGTCCGAATTGACATGTGCTAAGTTTTCAGGCCAGTCAATGTAAAATTTTAATACAACCACTTAGTTGAGATTAATAAGAAGTAGAACATTATCTGAGAGCATCATTTACCAACTAGGTACAAGTTTTTTGGGGAAAAATATGAAAACATACTACGTAATTTGAAATTTGGATATGTTCGACATAATTACTCGACTATTTGCGTGAAAAACAAATTATACATGTATTGATTATGAAGGAGTAAAAAATATTATCGAAATAAAATACTCCTTCTGTCCAATATATATAGGAGGAAATATAATCTTTTAGATTAAAACATCTCCTTGGTTCCATAAATATCTATCTATTATCCTATCTTAATATTTATCTTATTCCCAACATATTTACCATGTATAATAAAATGGGGCGACTAGAATTTAAAACTTTGACTATTTATATGTTGGACGGTACTTAACAAAAAACAAAGTTTTATTATGGAGAAAATCTAGTATATACTTTAGGCATTGTGTAAACTCAAAAAATGGGTGATTCCCTTGGAACAGAATAACGACTCTTTATCAATATAGGAAGATCAAGTTCAACTCATGTCCGTGCCGTTACGGCACAGGTTAATCCATAGTCTAGAATACATAACATAGTTTGGATAACTTTGCTTATGTAAAGAGTGGTCCAGATTTGTTATCCATAAAGATACATCTATGGCTCTTAGGGGATGCTTAAGCGCTCAACACTCGGCTCACACGCGTGGTTCAATGGTTCCATTCTATACTTTTGAGCAAAAGAAGAGACATAATGATAAATTATAGCTTCTTGGCTGAGATGCAGAGAGAAAATACCTCCGCTCAAACCCTAAGAATGAAAAGTAAAATTAAATGATCTCCTTTTGATAATGACGGTCTTCTCCAAACAAATCCTAGATTCGCGATCAATCAAGCTACTCCGAGGTGCGAATCTGTGGGAAAATCCTTTCTTTTTTACCTGTTTTTAGCAATAAACATGTAAGGGTTTGGAACTTTATTTTGATAATTTCTCTATTGCATGTCATTTTATGATTTTAGGGTTAATTCCTCCATTCGTTTTGTTGGTTAAATCAAGCTTTTTAAATAAGTTGTGATGTTAGGAAGAAAGCATGGTCGGTTGGATAGGTTCGGAAACATGAGAGGAGAACTCAAAGTAGACAATGAAAACGGTACCTGGTAACGTTGCTTCATAGTTAATAGTTTGGATTTCTGTTTTGGATGGAAAGATCAATCGAATTAATACTTTGGTCAAGTTCGATAAGGAAACATGCACCTTATTTGACTAAGATTATAGGAAAGTATTCTATTCTATTCTATAGTATTCTTATCAGAGTTTTAAAGTTTTTGTACGAATTCTGGCGTAAATATATTCATATTCTTCCTATTGGCACCATTGGTACATTTAGAAACAAATAGAAAACGATTCAGTTTTATATACAACCTCTTGCTGGAGTTTAGTAAAACAAAAAAATAACATAAAAAAGGTGTTGTTGGAAGGTATGGCTTTTTCTCACGCAGTTGTTGCTTTTTTGGTTATTGTTTTCTTCAAATTCCTCCAATGAATATCTATGGAGAATAGAACTTCAAGTATATAAGTTGTTTGATCTAAAGATGTTTGTTTCTCTTTTTTCTTAGTATCATTTTTGGTGTGTTAGAGCATTGCTCGGTCGAACTCGCATACGTTTCTATCTCAAGCATGTTTGTCAATATTAGTGATCAAAACTATAAGTCTTAATTTCTAGCCTATTTATAGATGTCTCGGAATAGGACATAGATAGTGTAGTTGAGCTTAGATCTCTCGACGTTCATCTTTTGAAGACAAAGAACTACTAAGGGTAACTTGTGGAACTTCTTCGACAAAAGGTATGTGGAGACTTGAACTCATCTATCACTTGGAAAGTTTATTTCTACTATATACTATATTGAGACATAAGTCGTGTTACGATATAGTTTTCTCTATACACATTTGAGATTTCGAGCTGAGTATATCTCGCCTACATATTTCTAGAAATATGTGTTGGTAAGCTTTCCCTTCGACCAAGTTCATCTCATATCATGAGAAAATTTCCGAGTAACATCTTACATGGTTTGTGTGATACAATCATTTGATGTAGGCTTGGAATGTTTCGATAATGATTATTTCAATATCTTGAAAATTGCTTTGATGCTAATAGTGTGTGAAAACGGCTATTGTCATTATAGAAGAATGTTTCAATGATTGAAATAAAGAGTTGAGGATGTCACTATTTTTGGATATAAGCATATATAGCGTGTTGGCACATTAGTGTATAAATCCATAAACCGGGAACCAAGAGTATGCATATCTGTGTATACGAAATTGGTGAAGGAGACAAGATAAGTATGTGTACCCGTACGCATACTGGCGGAAGTTTTCGAACCGAAAATATCTGCTGAGTTTGGGAATTACAAACTCCTAAACTAGTCACCTTAAGTATGTGTACCCGTACGCATACTGGCGGAAGTTTTCGAACCGAAAATTTCTGCTGAGTTTGGAAACTTAACAAACTCAAAATCCGGTTGCTTAAGTACGCATACTTAAGCTGGTTACTTTGTCAAATCGGTCAGTTCATGGACTTAAACATTTAAATCATAAGGAATGCAATCTTTGCAAACCGTGACTATGATGTTCATGATTGATTCAAGTGAATCAAACCGATATGGTTTCAATTGTGTTTTCTAAACAATTGAACAACTCTTTAACTATTTCATTTTAGACATTTGAACTAGTTATGATTAAGATGAATAAGGTTGATATGAGAATAATCATATGGCTAACCTCGATTAACTATTTGTGAACCAACCTGGTGTACACGTTTAGGTACGGTTACATAAACCTAAATGAGGGTACATTTCATTTGTGTGTAACAAGCTAAGTTCGATCTAACGGTTGAAAGATATTAGCTTGGTTGAATCAGGTTTTTCATCTAACGGTGAATATTGAATGCTTTGTTACCAAGGTAACTTGGATTGCAAACCCTGATTTGAAAACTATATAAAGGAGAACTCTACCAACTGGGGAAACTAATCCCCACACCTCCTGTGTGTTACTAGTTGCATAACTAGAGTCGATTCTCCTTTAACCTTAGGTTTCTTCTCGAGACCCTGTAGGTTAACGAATTAAAGACTTCATTGGGATTGTGAAGCCAGACCCAACTATTATCTTTGTAGTTGCGTGATCTGATCTTGCTGTTTCTATCGTGTTGAGTGCAATTGAAATAAGGGTACATTAATTATATACCCTAGTTTTGATACCCAACAAATATACCCTTATACAACAATAAATATACCCCTATCATATGAAAATCTTATCCATTTAAAAATAGATTACATTAATACTCTCACTCATATAATATATTTCTTTATTTCAAAAAACAACAAAAAAAATTTATCTACCACTTCATTGCCGCATCCACCACCACCCACCAAATATCCACCAACATTCAACTACCATTCTACCACCACCTACCCACCGCCACCACCACTACTACTCCACCACCTGACCACTACCGCCGCCCGCCACCGATCCACCATCGCCCGCCACCACCACCACCAGTCAACCACCACCTCCAGTCAACCACCACC